>NC_037354.1:6700508-6720551 GCF_002263795.3 Bos taurus
TTTGTTAGTAAGCCACCTATTACAATACCACATGTAAAATAGATAGCCAGCATGGATTTGCTGTGTGACTCAGGGAAATCAAACAGGGGCTCTGAGACCAGCTAGAAAGGTGGGATTGGGAAGGAGATGGTACGAAGTTCGAGAGGGAGGGGACATGGGTGAACCCACGGATGATTCTTGTTTTTCTATGACAGAAAGCCACGAAAATCTGTAAAGCAATCATCCTTCAGTTAAAAAACAAAGTGCAAAGAAAGAGCCACCTGGCCTATGGTGTTTCTGTTTCAGTAGCCTGAAAGGGCAGTCACATGACAAGTGAGAATTACAGCACAGGTGAATTAAGGTACCTAATCATTCAGCCTTAAGATAGGGAAATGATGTGGAGTATCTGGCTGTGCTCAATGCCATCTCATTACAAGGAGCCTTAGATGTGGAGGAGGGACGCAGACCAGTGTCAGAGATGCACACTGAGAGGCTAAACCAGCCCCGGCTCACACTGATGTGGAGAGGCCATAGGCCAAGGAGGGCAGGCAGCTTCTAAGCGTGAGAAGGAAGGAAGCCTCCAGAAGGAACAGCATCCTGCTGACACCGTGATTTGAAGCCAATGAGATCCATTTGGGACTTTGGATCCTCAGAACCACAATAACAAGTATGTGATCCTTTAAGCCATGTAGCTTGTGGCAATTTGCTACAGCGGCAACAGGAAACCAATACAGCAGGAGCTTAAAATCATGCCTTGAGCCTAAAATTAGCAGCTCAAAAGAGACAGACCTGTGTGTGTTTAATGGAGGAAAAAAATGATAACAGCTGTCAACATTTTACTCAACTTTATATTTCTTTTTTCACAGAAATGCCCATGGTACATCTGCCAACTCTTCTTCATCTCGAAGGTTGTATTTGGGACTCAGTCTTACACCTCATATATCTTGTATCCCTTTTATCCTTTATTTTTAGTTTGTTTTGTTATCGTGGAACGTTTATCTGCCATTAAGTGTGGTTTCGTGGTACTGTTTCTATTAAATTTTGATCATATTCTTTGTTGGGATTTCAGTTTTTAATTTCTACTTAATTTTAATCTGCATCCTTGTATCTGTTGATGTTTTATTGCCATAACATTTCTGGGTGTCATGTTGGACTCCTGCATGGGAGGAATGCTTGTGTCATTTCAGCACCGGGAAGATGATGGCTTTCCCATGTCACTCTTGAGCCAAATGGGCTCATGCTCTGGTCCAAGGCCAGCCTTTCCACCTCGGTCCTGGGTCTCATTTCTCATGCTTACTCAGGGGTGAGACCCAAACTGTCTCTACCTCTTGCCTCCATCTAGTGCAGCTACAAAAACTAAAAGCAGGGACTTCCCTGGTGGTCCAGTGGTTAAAACTCCAGCTGCCAATGCAAGGGGCATGGGTTCAATCCCTAGCCAGGGAACTAAGATCTCATATGCTAGAGTTCAGTTCAGTTGCCCAGTCATATCTGACTCTTTGTGACCCCAAGGACTGCAGCATGCCAGGCCTCCCTGTCCATCAATAACTCCTAGAGGTTACTCAAACTCATGTCCATCAAGTCAGTGATGCCATCCAACCATCTCATCCTCTGTCATCCTCTTCTCCCCCCACCTTCAATCTTTCCCAGCATCAGGATCTTTTCAAATGAGTTACTTCTTCCCATCAGGTGCCCGAAGTATTGGAGTTTCAGCTTCACCATCAGTCCTTCCAAAGAATATTCAGGACCGATTTCCTTTAGGATGGACTGGTTGGATCTCCTTGCAGTCTAAGGGACTCTCAAGAGTCTTCTCCAACACCACAGTTCAATGGCATCAATCCTTCACTGCTCAGCTTTCTTTATAGTCCAACTCTCACATCCATACATGACTACTGGAAAAACCATAGCTTTGACTAGATGGACCTTTGTTGGCAAACTAATGTCTCTGCTTTTTAATAAGCTGTCTAGGTTGGTCATAGCTTTCCTTATAAGGAGCAAGCGTCTTTTAATTTCATGGCTAAAATCACCATCTGCAGTGATTTTGGAGCCTAAAAAATAAAGTCATCTATTGCTTCCACTGTTTCCCCATCTATTTGCCATGAAATGATGGTATCAGATGCCATGATCTTAGTTTTTGGAATGTCAAATTTTAAGTCAGCTTTTTCCACTCTCTGCTTTCACCTTCATCAACAGGCTCTTTAGTTCCTCTTCAATTTCTGCCATAAAGGTGGTATCATCAGCAATCTGAAATTATTGATATTTCTCCCAGCAATCCCGAACCAGCTTGTGTTTTATCCAGCCTGGCATTTCACATGATGAACTCTGCACAGAAGTTAAATAAGCAGGGTGACAATACAGCCTTGACTTACTACTTTCCCAGTTGGAACCAATCTGTTTGTCCATGTCTGGTTCTAAGTGTTGCTTCTTGAGCTGCATACAGGTTTTGCAGGAGGCAGGTCAGGTAGTCCATCTCCTTCAGAATTTTCCACAGTTTATTGTGATCCACACAGTCAAAGGCTTTAGCATAGTTGATGAAGCAGAAGTAGATGTTTTCTGGAAATGTCTCGCTTTTTCTATGGTCCAACATATGCTAGCAATTTGATCTCTGGTTCCCCTGCCTTTTCTCAATCTAGCTTGTACATATGGAAGCTCTCAGTTCATGTACTGTTGAAGCCTAGCTTGGAGGATTTTGAGCATTACTTTGCTGACAATCAACAGTCTGCATTGATAACTAAGTTTCTTCTTTTCAGAAGACTAACCTATTATGCAAACTACATCTGTACCTGTTGCCCTCTAACTCTGCAGGAGCCACACTCTGCATCAATGATTCTTTAACTTATTCTAGCCACGTCCTGAACTTAACTTTATGGCATCATAAACCTCCCCTTGTAGTTTGGTACCTCTCTTTGCTCTATTTTAACCTCATGTTGATGCTTAACTTTATGGTGCACTCTCTTTGGAGTCCACCCCTAGTGGTTTGCTTTCCCCCTTTTGTATTACAGGAAGAAAGTCACCAGGACATCCCCAAAGGACAATGGACCCAAGCACCGGGACCAACTGCCAGACCCAAATACCAAGCTACTTGACACTGGCCTAGTGACTGTTTCCAAACAGTGCAAAAAGAGAGAATTCAGGACCACTACACCTTTTGTTCCATATCTCCAAGACATGACTGTGAGCCCTGACTGTATGATCCCCTGGATTCCCGATGGAGGGGAGACAGGCTCCTAGAGGCAGGAACCTATTGTGTTCTCCCTTCTGCCGGCTTAATGATTAAAGCCATCTTTCTGTTTGCCCCAAACTCTGTCTCTGAAAATTTTATTTGGCTCCAGTGGGCAGAGAAAACCAAGATTTTGGTGGCAACAATGCCAACGAGTCTGGCTGGTCCCCCACCTCTCCGCCAGGATGACTCCTGCCAACGGGGATCAGGAGGCATCCTGTGTGACCTCACTCACCCCTTCCTCCACCCTTTGTTGTCCTAGCCTCTAATCATGTAGCCATGGACAGGGGCTCCCAGTGTCTCTGCCACAATCCACCTGAGAAGGGCAGAGGAGCCATCTGCAAGGTAGGTTTCCAGGAGAGAGAGAGAGACATCTATAGTTGAAGAAGGGGTGGGAATAGATGCATAACAATTAGGGAGTCAGGGTAAAGGATCATTTTCAGTATAAAAGTATAAGAGAAAGGCGGCCAATTGCCTGTAGTCTATACTTTCTTTCTATTATTGTAAAAGTACTGTTGCTGGGGCCAAGGAAGTAAAACCCTCACAGCTATTCTGTAGAATTAAGTAAGACTTATTTAAACAGCTTGCTACAAACACTTGCTCTGTTTTTAGGTTGATGTCACTAAACTAAAATAGATTTCCACTTAGTGAAAGATTCAAATGCTGATCAAAAGATTAAAAGTGAAAACATTTTATTGCTAAGTTGCCTCAGGACAGAGAGAAAAACGTCAGAACATATAGTTCAGGTAAGATGGAAGAGAGGTCGTGAGTGAAGGCTAAAGACCATGACGTATTATGACCTGTTTTGACCTGTTATGTTGGGAATGGGTGAGTGGGTGCTTGTGCTCAGGAACACTTTGGGATAAAGCAACTTAATGGGCTCTCTACAGACCTTCAAAACCCTAAGGATTATGCCCAAGCCTTCCTTTCTTTTCTGCTTTCCTCCCTCATTCTCTCCATTCATCCATTTATTTATTCACCTATATGTTGACTCTTCACACTAGTACCTATTCATAGAAACAAATGTTTGACTACCTGCTCTATGCCAGGAACTCTTCTAGGTGCTGAGACTGTAACATAATAAAACAAGACTTGTTACTTTTGAGACTTACATATGAAGAAAAAGAGAAATATGAGCACTATAAAGGAAAACCAAGTGGAGAGAAGGAAGACATGCAAAAAATATCAATGATTTACCTGGTATGCATGTGTACTAAGTCACTTGAGTTACGTGAAACCCTTTGTGACCCCATGGACTGTAGCCAACCAGGCTTCTCTGTCCATGGGACACTCCAGGCAAGGATACCAGAGTGGGATGCCATTCCCTTCTCCAGGGGATCTTCCCGACCCAGGCATCAAAACTGCATCTCCTGCATTGGCACGTGGGCTCTTTGTCACTAGAGCCATCTGGGAAGCCCCTTATCTGGTATCCTTTGGTGCTTTTCACTCAAGAATACATTGACAAATTACCTGTATTAAGAAATACTCTAGCCCATGAAGCCTCACATCATTGTGGTGTGTGCAATAGCTTGATTAAGATGGATCAATTCTCTCTGTAAATGTTAGCAAAAAAAAAAAAAAAATCATGAGAGGGCAAGAAGACCGTTTTAATTTCGAAAATTCCTTCTCATTTTTCGATTGTAAAAGCTGTATGTGTGTTGGGTTGTTGTTGTTCAGTCAATTAGTCGTGTTCAACTCTTTGCAACCCATGGATTGAGAGTGTTTATTCTGAAACGAGAAATGGACAGATGCAGAGACATGAAATAAAGGTGAAAAAAGAAATGAATAATTTTCTAACAGAATTCAGTGTTTTATGATTTCTCTCCAAAAAATGCTCCAAACCTCAGAGCCATAAGCAGAAGTGAGAATCAATGTGGAAACCCTGACTTCTTGCAAACCTCTTCCTTTACGACAGGCAAACACTTGGACCATGTGTCCAAAGATGAAACATCCTCAAATTAGGCCCAGGCCCAGCTGAATATCTCTGCTGGGATAAAAGCACTTTCTTTCCAGCTGAAGTCTTCAAACTCTCTCCCAGATCGCCTGCCCCGATTCAGGTGTGCCACCAGACACTGGGTCTACTTGGAATTCCGAAAACTCCTTTCCCATCATGAAGCTACTCTACCTTCTCTTCCTCTTACTTGTGTGTCTTATCCACACAACATCGGGTTAAGTGGCAGATGCAACTGGTCGGGTGATACAGTGCATGACCGTGGAGCCTAGAGTAAGGAAGGTCAAGTTGATTCCTCATCCAGTGAGGTGCTGAAGGGAATAATATCAAATCTGAGAGAAGCATAGCATATGAGACCTGCTCCATTTTACACATAATGAAAGACAAGTTTAAAGAAGTGAAAAATAGCCTCCCATGATTGCCCTTAACTAGTTGGTGGTAAACCCATAAATTGTAATGGTGATAGAAAACATTTACAGGGGACTTTACGGCTTACAAATCATTTCCACGTGACTAACAGTAATGCTAATAATAATAGGAAATCATGTTG
Source organism: Bos taurus (assembly GCF_002263795.3). Classification (NCBI taxonomy): domain Eukaryota; kingdom Metazoa; phylum Chordata; class Mammalia; order Artiodactyla; family Bovidae; genus Bos; species Bos taurus. The sequence continues at coordinate 6,706,206 of NC_037354.1, forward strand.
ACCTCTTCCAATCCCAAAGAAAGGCAATGCCAAAGAATGCTCAAACGAACACACAATTGCACTCATCTCACACGCCAGTAAAGCAGAGCTCAAAATTCTCCAAGCCAGGCTTCAGCAGTACATGAACCATGAGCTTCCAGATGTTCAAGCTGGTTTTGGAAAAGGCAAAGGAACCAGAGATCAAATTGCCAACATCTGGTGGATCATTGAAAAAGCAAGAGAGTTCCATAAAAACATCTATTTCTGTTTTTTTGAGTATGCCAAAACCTTTGATGTGTGGATCACAATAAACTGTGGAAAAGTCTGAACGAGATGGGAATACCAGACGACGTGACTGGCCTCTTCTGAGACCTGTATGCAGGTCAGGAAGCAACAGTTAGAACTGGACATGGAACAATAGAATGGCTCCAAATAGGAAAAAGAGTACGTCAAGGCTGTCTATTGTCACCCTGCTTATTTAACTTATATGCAGTGTACGTCATGAGAAATTCTGGGCTTGAAGAAGCACAAGCTGGAATCAAGATTGCTAGGAGAATTACAATAACGTCAGATATGCAGTTCACACCATCCTTTTGATAGAAAGTGAAGAGGAACTAAAAAGCCTCTTGATGAAAGTGAACAAGGAGAGTGAAAATGGTGGCTTAAACCTCAACATTTAGAAAACTAAGACCATGGTATCTGGTCCCATCACTTCATGGCAAAGAGATGGGGAAACAGTGGAAACAGTGCCAGACTTTATTTTTGGCGGCTCCAAAATCACTGCAGATGGTGGCTGCAGGCATGAAATTAAAAGACACTTATTCCTTGGAAGGAAAGTTAGGACCAACCAAGATAGTATATTGAAAAGCGGAGATATTACTTTGCCAACAAAAGTCCGTGAAGTCAAGGCTGTGGTTTTTCCAGTGGTCATGTATGGATGTGCGAGTTGGACTGTGAAAAAAGCTGAGTGACGGAAAATTGATGCTTTTGAACTGTGGTGTTGGAGAAGACTCTTGAGAGTCCCTTGGACTGCATGGAGATCCAACAAGTCCATCCTAAAGGAGATCAGTCCTGGGTGTTCATTGGAAGGACTGATGCTGAAGCTGAAGCTCCAATATTTTGGCCACCTCATGCGAAGAGCTGACTCATTGGAAAAGACCTTGATGCCGGGAGGGATTGGGGACAGGAGGAGAAGGGGATGACAGAGGATGAGATGGCTGGATGGCATCACCGCCTCGAGGGACATGAGTTTGAGTGAACTCTGGGAGTTGGTGATGGACAAGGAGGGCTGGCGTGCTGCAATTCATGGGGTCACAAAGAGTCAGACACGACTGAGCGCCTGAACTGAACTGAACTTCCTCCTTAACTAAAACAATGAAACTTTTAATGTTTTATCCCAAATATATTCCTCATAGCAAAATTTACGGGGTAGGCCATTTTACAAGTTGGGATTAAGAAATGAAGTAATTGTTCAAAGGAGTGCAGATTGAATGTAGGGAGCACTTGAACTCAAGCCCAAGTGGGTTTGACCCAAAGACCTTGTTTTATTAAATATTCAACTATCCCAGAAAACTAGAGTACTTACTGAATTACATGAAATCAACAAATACTTTAGCTCAAATGTGATCTGTGCATCACTCAGGACATACTTATCCTACAAGGTAATGTGTTGCTCACCAGTAATCCAAGCGAAGCTGGGTGTCCTGCATTTTCCCTGCAGCCCTCCTCAGGTGACAGCATGCTCCAGGCTGTGCTGTGGTGACAGCGCCTCCAGATCTTAGCATCTTCAAAGAGCCAAAGTTAATTCTTGTCCAAATGATGCCAACCCGGGAAGGCCCGGGTGCTCTGATCAAACCCCCCACCCCCGAGAATCAGCCACCACCGTGGGTGCTGCTGGTCCTGTGTCCGAGCAAAGCACTCTCAGGACTCTCGTGCTGGCGATTAATGGCCCCAGCCCTGAAGGGAAATGTCACTTCCGCTCAGAATTCGTTAATCAAGCTGGTCCAGTTGTTTAGTCACTCGCTTGTGGTCCACTCTTTGCGACCCCATGGATTGTCACCCACCAGGCTCCTCTGTCCATGGCAAGGATACTGGAATGGGTTGCCATTCCCTTCTCCAGGGGATCTTCCCGACCCAGGCATCAAAACTGCATCTCCTGCATTGGCACGTGGGCTCTTTGTTACTAGAGCCATCTGGGAAGCCCCTTATCTGGTATCCTTTGGTGCTTTTCACTCAAGAATACATTGACGAATTACCTGTATTAAGAAATACTCTAGCCCATGAAGCCTCACCTCATTGTGGTGTGTGCAATAGCTTGCTTAGGATGGATCAATTCTCTCTGTAAATGTTAGCAAAAAAATAAAAAAAAATCATGAGAGTGCAAGAAGACCGTTTTAATTTCGAAAATTCCTTCTCATTTTCGATTGTAAAAGCTGTATGTGTGTTGGGGAGGGGATGCGAGGCAGCAAAATGCGGGGGCCTCGTCATTGCCCCTGCCTCAGCAAGCTCAGGGAGCCAATCACCGCCGACCCTGGAGAGCTGAGCTGCTGGGGGAGTGGAGGGTGTCAGAGGGTCCGAACCCTCTGCAGTACCCAGAACACTGAGGACTGGAGGAGATAGAAGGTGGAGAACAGCTCTCTGTGACACCGTGGCACGGCCTTAGGGCTCGGATGGTCAGATCCCCCTGCAGAAGGGAGGAAATCAAGAGGAAATAGGGCAGCATGCCAGCAAGAAAAAGAGAGAAAACCTGTCTGGGGAGACAACGCAGTAAATCATACCTAGACGTGCACTTTAACCATTGAATCACCAGGAAAGTAGGCGGCAGGGTCGGGGAAGCAAGGAACTCAGCTGAGAAGAGGTGAAGAGTCTTGGGGTCTTCAGTACCTTGGTCTGTGGAGGGTTCTTCATCAGGTGCATTTGAAATAGGGAGACAAAAAAATGGTTTAGTTTGAAAATGACAAAAATACTTTGGCAATAATATTAAAAAGTGTCCATAAAAGGAAATAGCACAACATTGCTTAATTTCACCTTTTTAATCTTCTTTTATTTTCTGATTTCTCTTCCGATTATTATTCAGAACTCTAGACACTTCCTCCATGAAAGAGTGTCATTAATGAGTCTCAGCATTAACTGAGAAAACACCAATTATAGAGTCAGGAAACTGGGGCTGTGGCTCCAGAGATGCCACTTGCCTCTGGACCCCTGGGAAGTAGCCTCTCTTTTCTAGACCTTAGTTTTCTCATCTGGAAAATGTGATGATCACTTGCTGCTGCTGCTGCTGAGTCACTTCAGTTGTGTCCGACTCTGTGTGATCCCATAGACGCCAGCCTACCAGGCTCCCCCGTCCTTGGGATTCTCCAGGCAAGAACACTGGAGTGGGTTGGCATTTCCATCTCCAATGCATGAAAGTGAAAAGTGAAAGTGAAATTGCTCAGTCGTGTCCGATGCTCAGCGACCACATGGACTGCAGCCTACCAGGCTCCTCCGTTCATGGGATTTTCCAGGCAACAGTACTGGAGTGGGGTGCCATTGCCTTCTCCGGCGATGATCACTTAGGTCCCTCCAACTGAGATGCTACAGCATCAGAGCCCACGGCTCCCACCTGCTGACACTAGGCTCTGATGAACGGTTTCTTAGCAAAAAGATACTTCCTGCACTAAGTAAAAGCCAAATTATCTGCCTCTGGGGAAAATATGTTTGTCCCTCCTGCTTAATAAAAGGAAGTACATTACTCAGAATTGTGGCTTATCCTCCTGCTTCATGTTACTCCAGGTTAGTAATCTAATCCTTGAAGTTTCTGGGCAAAGCACTCAAGTGAGAGGAATTACACAAAGATAGGAGTCAGATGGGTCCCTCCGGGCATCACCTGGTTGTCAGTTTCTAGCACTCTTCTGGCCCCCTTTCCAGGCACAGGGCAGCTGGGCTCAGCACCATTCTTCCTGAAACCCATTTCCTCTGCTCCCACGATTTCCAGTTTCTAGGCACAATCAGGTACAAAATGAACAAAATATGCTCCCAGAATGCAGGGGCTTTCAGCTGAATCAAATAGATCCACACTGTAACAGTTCATCACTATTCACTGCAGTGAGGAGGAGGGGTCTTAAAGGAAGGAAGGGCTGTTCCTGTTCCTATAGTGTGGGGGTGGGAGCAGGGGGATAGGTTGAGAAATCTTTGCTGTGAGGTCAGTTTTTGATTTATGGTCTAAGGGATGAGTCAGTATTTATGAGGCAGACACACACACAGTGGTGAAGCCAGTCCTGGAAAAAGGAAGATCATAGGCAAAGATAGAAAGGTGTAGATTTCAATATGAATTTGGAAGTCATGTGTCCTTTGGCTAAAGAAAAAGGAAACACTGTAGGATATGTAGACTCAGGTTTGGATATTTGAATTTGTCTTGTAAGCAAAGAGAAGAAACTGAAGGACTTTAAATGAGAAAATAACACTGTCAACTTTGTAATATGGAAAAAACTTGTTAGCTATATGTAGACTGGATTCAGGAAGTGAAGGTAAAAGACTGTTATAATCCCACCATATGAAAAACAGCTAGCTAGTGGGAAGCTGCTGTATAACACAGGAAGCTCAGCTTCAGGAAGGAGAAGAGATGTGCTAACTTAACCATCGCATGAGGGGCCACACTGGTAGGAAGCAGTCTTCTTAGGAGGCAACAGTTGTGAATCTGGTTATGAGAATGTGGATGGTCCATTTGTGTTATTCTCATTGGTTACCCATTGAAAGAAGGTATTCATAGTAACAGTCATGCATCATAGGGAGAAATCCCTGTAGCCTGGAACCCAATTCTGTCTACCCCCTTACAAATCCTCTTTAGATTGTACAGGGGCAGCCCTGGTGGTCCAGTGCTTAAGACTCTGAGCTCCCAATGCTGGGGCATGGGTTCGATCCCTGGTCAGGGAACTAGATCCCACATGCCTCAACTAAGAGTTCACGTGTCACAACTAAAGATTCTGCATGCAACAGCTAAGAGCCAGAACAAATTAAAAAACAAACAAACAAAAAAAGAATCAGTAAAGCAAGAAGTTAAATAAAATAAATTAAGAAAAATAGGACAGGAATATTTCACCTGAACAAAGATGAGTCATCATCAAACAGAAACCACTCAGAATCTCTCCAAAGATGCTGAAAGAAAAAGGAGGTGGTGGGTACCAGGGAAGGGGGGCAGGGAGAAGAGACAGGAAGGTGTGCAAGGAGCTTGGAGAGAATCCCACGCCACACTGGGCACAGACGTGGACACACCTGGGGGCCGCAACTGGGGAAATTCATTTCTGGTTGCTTTGATTTTCTTTGAAAACCTGGCGTGACGTCTCTCAGCTGAAAGTGGGCGTGGGGAGCTGACAGGAGCTTTGGAAGAGGTGCCGCGTGAAGCAGTAATGGGGAGTGAAGGCAAGCGGAGGGGAAGGAGGCGTCCAAGCAGGGCTAGTGGGGAGACAGGACTTGCTGTGCATGAGGCATCCTGAAAACCGGCTGAACCCAGGGGCGTGTGAAGGGGCTTAGCAGCATCAGGTCAAGGATTCTAGGTTCTTCATCTACAAAGGGTTGAGCCAGAAAGACAGGAGGTGGAAGTCGAGAGTGGTTGCTTAACACTGAGATTTCAGAGGGTTCACAGGTCCTGGCTGAGAGGGTTTTGTTTGTGTGTTTTCCCTTCTTGACACCAACTGTGTGCCCATGGCTTCAGCTCAGTTCTGACACTAACCACCCTAAAAGGAGGGGCAGCCTCACAGGTATGATCCCAGTTCCACAAGACTGTCCCCACCTCAGATGCCAACTCTTGGGTCCCCAGCTCCCCCACACTTCTGCCCGACTTGGCTACAAACTCAGGAATCCCAGTACCTCCCCCTTCAGGTTGTATGATTTGCTAGACTGACTCACAGAACTCCAGAAAACACCAGGGAAGGGCCAGGCCACGGCCCCCTCCCCAGGCTCCTTTGTTTTAGAAACCTTGGTTGATTTCTGTAACTGACCATTTGGGTCACTTGTTTGTTGGTTTCTCTTCCTACACTTTAAATTCTCCCTCGTATGTTTTCAATTCACCAATAGTGCATCCTTGAATGGAGAAGGCACTGGCAACCCACTCTAGTATTCTTTCCTGGAAAATCCCAGGGACGGGGGAGCCTGGTGGGCTGCCTTCTAAGGGTCACACAGAGTTGGACATGATTGATGCAACTTAGCAGTGGCAGCAGCAGCATCCTCGAAAACCCAGAACCCCAACCCTATACCTGAACAAAAGCAAAAGCCTAGGCCCCCCATGCATTCTCTCCTTACCTGACACCATGGTAGGGAGAGTGTGCTGTGTAAGTTTTAGGTCTCCTAAGTAAAAAGCCTCTATTTTTTATCTGTTTTCAGAGCCTCCTGAGTGCATCAGACCCACAGGGGGCAGTCTGTCCACAACACTGGTGATTCACAGGCTGAGAATAGCAGAAAATAGTGCAGGCCACCCTGGGCTCCCTTTGCCACCCTGGTGGTGCCTCCAGCTCCCTGCTGCAGAGGCCACATGTATAATCTGAGCCCAGTAAACGACCAAGCCCTCCTTGGTTCTCAGTGTTGGCTCCACAGTCACTGAGGCAAAAGCCTTCATGCAGTACCTGTCAGGAGCCAAACACAGACAAGTTCGTGGTCCCTTCCCCCTCCCAGAGGTCACTGTTGTTGTTCTTATTGTTGTTCAGTTGCTTTCCCAGTCATGTCTAACTCTGTGACCCCACGGATTGCAGCACTCCAGGCTCCTCTGTCCTTCACTATCTCCCCGAGTTTGCTCAAGTTCGTGTCCATGAGACTGTGATGCCATCCAACCATCTCGTCCTCTGCTGCCACCTCCTCTCGTGCCCTCAATTTTTCCAAGGATCAGGGTCTTTCCCAATGAGTTGGCTCTTTGCATCAGGTGGCCAAAGCTTTGGAGCATCAGTATTTGGCTTCCAATGAATATTCTGGTTTGATTTCCCTTAGGATTGACTGGTTGGATCTCCTTGTAGTCCAAGGGATTAATGCCCACCATTCAGTGAAGATGAGGGTAAATGTTATTTAACGATAAACTACAATGAAAAACCATGTGAGTTGAGAACTACTGGCATTAAACTATGGGAACTTATCAGAACTACTGGAATACAAAGCTGGAGGTCCTTGCACTGCTGAGAAAGTGTCCTTACCTCCCCACCAAGATTCTACAGAGTTCTGCAGACGAGATGAGCAGGAGAGGATCGGAGAGGAGGAGGGGAGGGGGTCAAGATCACTTGGGGCTGGATGGGGCCATCCCAGAGTTTGACAGGGATGCGGGTTCCAGCTGGACACTCAGGATCTGTGATCCTCACTCTATGCAAGCTCTTCTTCAGTTGAAAATTGTCAAAGACAAAATGCAGGGTTTGTAATAAAAAGAGCCCTTTAGGTCTCATTTTAAAATGGGTAAATGGGCCAGACAGGAGTGATGGAGGACCACTTCCATGTGTCCTCTCACCTCTACCGGACCACAAATGCTGTCCATCTAAAAGCTTCTAATGGCTGGAAACCCACACTGTGAGGAAAAGGGAGACAAGACAGAGAAGAGCGAATCTGAGAACCTCCCTGTGGTGCTTCATCTCAGGTATGGAGGTGGCTCGGCCTTGCTGCCCAGATATTTGGCCAGACGTCATTCTGGGTGTTTCTGTGAGGATGTTTGGAAATGAGACCTACATTTAAATCAGTGGACTTTGGTAAACCAGGTTATTATTACCCCTGCGTGACATGGGTGGGCCTCATCCAATCAGTTGAAGGCCTGAACAAAGACTGACTTCCACCCAAAGGGAAGGAATTCTGCCAGCAGCCAGCCTTCAGATTTGAACTCAAGGATCAGCTCCTCCCTGAGTCCTGCTGGTCTACCGCACTGGCACTGGATCTGTTTGTTTGGGGAATTGCCAAAATGTTTGTTTGTTTTGGGACTTACTTTCATAATGGTGTGAGATGATTCCTTAAAGAAATGGGTTATTTCTGTGGAGAACCCTGACTGACTCACGACCAAATGTGGACAAGTGAAGAGGAAAAAGATGGGAGGCACCCCAAGAAAGCCGCTCAGGAATGGGCTGTATGTGTCTACCCTCTGAAGTAACTTTTCCTGGGTTGCAGAACCTTTGCAGAACACCCCTCCCCCGCCCTCCCCCTCCCACCCCCAGCAAATAGACACAAGACAGTCTTGGAAAATTTCAGTTTCTTCACCAAAACTTGACCACAGACTACAGCTGAGATTGTGTTAGCATTATGTGGACAACGTGTTTTTGCAACCCTGCAATAACTGACACACAGAGACATAGCTGGTGGGAGAAATGAACAGAAGCTAAGAAACACAGAACAAGAAGGGCGGCCCCAAATGCCAGGGCTGGGAAGCCAGGAGTAGGTTTGGGGGTGGGCAGAGGACTGGGGAGTGGGGGAGGCTCAGGAAGCAGCCACTCCCGGGGAGCGGAGGGCTCAGGGAAGAGCTTCCCCAGAGACCCTGGGTGATGATGGTGGGTCTCTGCAAAGCCCCGCCGACCAGCGGCCACGTGGTTTCCATTGCTTCCTTCCTCCCATGGTCCATCAGAGGAGACCTCCACCCCCGATCCCCTCTGAGCAGAGTGGATAGAGCTCCCGTTTCTAAGGTCTTACCTCCTGCCTGAAGCTGCTGGGTAAAATAAATGAGGTGGTACAGGCAGCTCACTGCAACCACCGTCTACACAAGCTTAGTAAATGAGGTGGTACAGGCAGCTCACTGCAACCACCGTCTACACAAGCTTGGAGCTGGGTTACCTCTCCTTTAGCAGTTTCCCCTCCACAAGATGAGACAGGCTGAGGATATAGAAAGAGGATGGGAAGGAAAGGGAGGGAAGCAAAAGGAGCCAGAGTGACGGAAACCTGTTCATAGAACCTGCATCACTGCCCCTGAAACATGCAGAAAAATAACAGGAAAGCTCGAAGGGACTGGGTTCTTCAGCAGGAACTAAAGCAAGGGGCATCATTCAGGAACATGCAGCTCCAGGAGAGAACAGGAATCTTGCCGAGGTGAGGGGAGTTGTTTACCTGAGTATCTCAGGAAGAAAGGGCACACCTTCAAAGACAAGAGCTTGGACTGAAGAATTCAGCATTAAAAAAAAAAAAAAAAGGAATGTGATGGGACTCTATACTGCGCTCCTACAGTACACAACTAAGGAACCAGGCAAAACCTGTGAAACTACTGATTCAGACTCTGGCACAAGCAGTCCAGGACCATAATTGAGGAGAGAAGAAAACAAGTGAGGTGAGGGACTTCCCTGGTGGTCTGGCGGCTGGGATTCTGTGCTCTCAATGCAGGGGGCCTGGGTCCACCCCTGGTCAGGGAACTAGATCCCACATGCCACAACTGAGATCCTGCCTGGCATGATTAAGGTCCAAGGCAGCCAAATTAATGAATTCGCTGATTAAATGTTATGTGCTTAACCATTTTTAAAAAAAGAAAAGAAAACAAGTGAAGTGAGACTTATGACATCTCCAGTCTCTACAGATTTCCAGGCCTAAAGCTCAGGCAACAAAAACCCAAACAGACCAACAATTCTTCTGAGTCTAAGAGAGAGGGGTCAAAGTTCAGAGAGTGCAGGTATCTTTACTTCTGGACAGAAAACCAGCAGTGGGCATTGGAATCAGGGGTGTGTGCCTTTGTGCTAAGTCACTGCAGTTGTGTCTGACTCTGCTACTCTGTGGAATGTGGAAGTGCTGACTCTTTGTGACCCCATTGACTGTAGCCTGCCTGTGTAGCCTGCCTAAAAACTCTGTGCTTCTCGTTCAATTCTAAAACTGCTCTGAAAAACTGAAAAACGAAGTCTATGATACTAGATGGGATTTTGGCTCACCTTGATGGGATAAAGTCTGATGCTAAGATTCCAGACCCTATCTTAAGGAGAGAGATGGTCATTTCAGTAAAAAAAAAAAAAAGGATCAGATAAAAACTAACTATAAAGAATCCACTTGAGACATCAAATATAAAGGCAAGTGGATTTAAAATGAAAGGATGGAAACAGATCTGCTGTGGTCATTGTTTAGACCCTCAGTTGTGCCCAACTCTCTTGAGAACCCCATGGAATCATCCAGTCAAGATTACTGCAGTGTGTTCCCAAGCCCTCCTCTGGGGAATGTCCCCCAACCCAGGGATCAAAACCATGTCTCTGCATCTCCTGCATCTCAAGCAGATTCTTTACTGTTGAGCTGACAGATATGCTATGGAAACATTAATTTAAAGAAAACATGGTAGGCTGTATTGGTTAATTGACAGGCTTTCCTGGTGGCTCAGATGGTAAAGAAGCTACCTCCAATGCAAGAGACCTGGTTTGACCCCTGGTTTGGGAAGATGCCCTAGAGGAGGGCGTGGCAACCCACTCCAGTATTCTTGCCTGGAGAATCCCCATGGACAGAGGAGCCTGCAGGCTACAGGCTATGGGGTCACAAAGGGTCAGACATGCCTGAGTGACTAAGCACAGCACAATCAAGTAACTTTTAGGACAAGGACCAGATATAGAGAGCTGATATTTATCTTGACGATAAAATGTTTAATTCATCAAGAATACATATGAATAGTGAATCAGAATGTACTTAGCAAAGGAATTTTAAAATTCTTAAAGAAAACTTACAGGAATAACTGGAGAGACAGACAAATAAGCAGTTATAGTTGGAATTTCCCTGACCATCCAGTGGTTAAGATTCCAAATTTTCAATGCAGGGGGCACAGTTTCCATCCCTGGTTGAGCAAGTAAGATCTCTTATACCATACACAAAATTCAATGCAAGATAGATTAAAGGTTTACAAAATCACAAAACTCCTGAAACCACAAAACTCCTAAAAGAAAGCATAGGAGAAAAGTTCTTTGGCATGGGTCTTCACAAGGATGATTTTGAGCTTGACACCAAAAGCACAAGCCACAAAAACAAAGCTAAATGGTAGGATCCATCGAACTGAAAAGCTTCTGCACAGCAAAGGAAACAATGAACAAACTGAAAAGATGATGCTCTTTTAACGCTCCAGTGATCTCTGAGGCTGGAGGAGATGGCAGCAGTGTTGCGGGAAAGAGAGTGGGGTGAGAGAGGATGGTCGCATCCCAGGTCACGTCCGAGTCCCTGGGATGGCCGCCAAATATGGGGACTTGACTTCGCATAAGCAGGGACTCAAGAGCGAGTCATGGTGAAGGAAGGTCAATCCAGGGAGGAAACACGCTACACGGAGAGTGTGGGCCATCTTGGAAAGCAAGCCCAGCACCAGGGTATGGGGCTGTCGGTGTTTATAGGGGTGGGTCATTTCATAGGCTAATGAGTGGGAGGAGTATTCCAGCTATTTTGCAGAAAGGGTTGGGATTTCCAGGAACTGGGTCAGCACCTCCTTTTTGACCTTTCCGGTCAGCCTTGGAATTGTCACGGCGCCTCTGGGTGTGTCACCAGCTGCCGTGTTACAAAGGGATTTAAAAACATATATTTACTTCAGGTCTTAGTTGCGGTATGCAGGATATTCATCTCAGCACACTGGCTTAGTCCCCTCACGGCATGTGGAGAAGGAAATGGCAACCCACTGCAGTATTCTTGCCTGGATAATTCCATGGACAGAGGAGCCTGGTGGCCAAAGGTCCATGGGGTCGCAAAGAGTTGGACACAACTGAGCGACTTCACTTTCTTTCTTTCATGTGGAATCCTAGTGCCCAGGCCAGAGACTAAATCCACATCCCCTGTGCTGCAAGGCAGATTCTTAACCAGTGGACCACCAGGGAAGTCCCCATCATTCTTTTAAAGGTTGTGCCCCGCCCAATTCTGATCTCATTAGCACCAGATAGCTGGCATTTGACAGCACTATTCAGGCTTTCCAGTTATAGGAGAATGTCCTGGTAAAGCTCTCAGGACACTGTGGTGACTGCAGGAGACAGGCAGGAACATTGGAAGAGAGGTCGATTTTGCTCCAAGTTACATCACTGCCACTTAGACTATGGCCTTGGATACATCTTTTTGTTGGATTTGCAGCCATTTTAATCGAACTGTTTAAGTCAGTTTTGCTGTGGCCTCAGACATGGCTTTCTAGTCCTCGGGACCATTTCTTGATATAAACCTTGGGCAATACTACCTGGCGGGTTTGTTTGGGGAACTTCAAAGAGATAATTTGAATAAAAAGTGACCCAGCTACTGAGCAAGGCTCATTCGCAAAATTATAATTGTGGGACAAATTCAAAGAAGAAACTAGTAAAAGTGTCATGGGAGAGCAACAGCATTAGACCCATGCCCTTGGCCCCCTTCTAGGGTAGGTCCCACATGACGTTCAGAAGCCATCAGACCCGCCCGTCCATTTAGGACAAGGAACTGGACAACGCCTCTGCCCCATTAACACCCAAGGCTCTGCTGGAGACACTCAATTTGTGGAGTCATTAATGTAAAGGGATTTTGGCTCTTCAAGAACTATCGATTTGAGAACTGGAACTCCCCTTCTACTAGGAACATGGAGGCCTTTGCTGGAAAGAGCCTGCCTCAATTCTCTACTCACAGTTAAGGGTTTTGGGACACCGCATTTATCTTCCCTTAAAGAATGAATCCATGAGTTACTCTCAGCCCAGCATGAAGCAACCACATCTCACATGGCCTTCTTTCGCTTTGAAACTGGGAAAACTAACAGTCATGTAGACTTGAAACCTAACAAATAACCCTTTCCCCTCTATATATATATAGATCAATCTCTCTGGTTCTATGATGATAGTGAGCCACCCATGCTTCTTGGGGGTGTGTGACCTCCTTTGCTGAGGAACAGGACCCTTCACTGATGTACAGAGATGCCCACCTGGGTGCTGATCTTGAGCAGATTTAACATAGCTCAAAGCGACTCATCTTTTAGACCTTGCCAAGAATAAATAAGCCACTGAAATTGGTGCAATTCCTACAATGGGCCATTTTCGAACTGATGAGGAACCATGGCAAGAAACTTCCCTTGCAAACTCACCATGGCACCCTGTACCCCTTATTGGAAATGCCCCCTTTCTATGAAAAGTTCATGCCTGGTACTTTCACATAAATACTGCAATCATCAGCTTCCTTAAAAGAAAATTAAAAACAATCTCCTGTGCTGGCAAACTCATTAGGATCACTAAAACACACCAATTTTTTTGTTCTGTTATTTATTTAGGCCAATCTACTAGGTTTGTAGAAAATTCTAAAGAGATGCGAATATCAGACCACAATGACCTGCTTCTTGAGAAACCTATATGTTAGATCAGGAAGCAGACAACTAGATAGAACTGGACACTGGAACAACTCAGAATGGCTCCAAATAGGAAAAAGGGAGTACGTCAAGGCCGGCTATTGTCACCCTGCTATTTAACTTATATTGCACAGTACGATCATGAAGAAACTTGCTTGGAAGAAGCACCATAGCTGGGAATCAAGATTGCCAGGAGAAATATCAATAACCTCAGATATGCAGGATGACACCACCCTTATGGCAGAAAGTGAAGAGGAACTAAAAAGCCTCTTGAGAAGGTCAAAGAGGAGAGTGAAAAAGGTTGGCTTAAACTCAACATTCAGAAAACTAAGATCATGGATCTGGTCCATCACTTCATGGAAATAGAGATGGGGAAACAGTGGAAACAGTGGACTTTATTTTTGGGCTCCAAAATCACTGCAGATGTGGCTGCAGCATGAAATTAAAAGACCTTTCCTTGGAAGGAAGGTATGACCAACCAGATAGATAAAAAGCGAGAGATATTACTTTGCCAACAAAGTCCGTCTAGTCAAGGCTAGTGGTTTTCCGGTGGTCATGTATGGAGTTGAGAGTTGGACTGTATGAAGAAAGCTGAGTGCAAAATTGTATGCTTTTGAACTGTGGTGGAGAAGCTCTGAGGTCCCTTGGACGTGCAGCAGGAATCCAACCAGTCCATCCTAAAGGAGATCAGTCCTGGTGTTCATTGAAAGACTGATTGTAAAGCTGAACTCCACATACTTTGGCCACCTCATGCGAAGGTGACTCATTGAAAAGACCTGATGCTGGGAAGGATTGGGCAGGAGGAGAAGGGGGATACAGAGGATAGATGGCTGGATGGATATCATGGCTCGATTGGATTGAGTATTATGAACTCAGAGTTGGTGCATGGACAGGAGGCCTGGCATGCTGGAGTTCATGCGCGTCACATAAGAGTCAGAGCACCACTAGCGCTGACTGAACTGAACTGACCTGAAGGTCGTAGTGTGGCGATGTGATCTATTAGCGTGATGTGCTATCTTGGCGATAACAGAGTGCTTACCCACTCTTCCACCTCTACCCAACTCTTCAAGGAAGTCTCGTAAATAACAGCATTTTTAAAAATTATTTTTTTTAAAAAACTGTGGAGTATATCGATTAATAATGTATAGGTTCATCTCTCTCTA